>NC_061501.1:9173957-9218957 GCF_022539355.2 Hippoglossus stenolepis
TTAAAACCAGGGACTAAAATACCCAGAAGTACTTGGTCCATGATGGATGAACAGAGCTAGTGTGCAACAAGATAGTTAGAAGCTAATAAAGTGTTGTACTCTGCAGGTATAGGTTAGTATGTAGGTCTTGCATGAGGGAGAAGGAAGTTATTCACTATCAATAAAGCAGCGTCAGCATCCAAATAAATCGAAGAAAAACCTTTATTGATTTCGATTTTACATTCGTTAGTGCTCCAACTAGCAGCAGTAAACCTGCAGTGATTATGGAACATTTTGAATAGTAAGCAGTGCAATTTGATAGCTAAAGAGATAAGATATGATGGTTTTTAAAATGTTTATACGTCCGAGACTGTATGTAAAGATGGATGATGTGTCTTACTTCCTCCCACTATCCAGAAATGAAGCCAAAATGCCCCGGGTGCGAACGCTGCCATCTTGTCCTGATCATTTGAAGCCAGAGTCCGCAAAGTAGCGATCAGGAGAGGGAGCCGACACACGCACTCGGCCAATCGTGAGTCAGTCTCAGCTTGAACATACGTCTGTGTTATGAGAACTACCTAAACTGAGGGGTCTATATCCCCTCCACTAACATGGAGGAGTTTATGACCTATACTGCAGAGAGCCAGCAGGGGGCGATCAAGATGCTTTGGCTTAACTTTTGGAGCGCTGTGATGTCATCCATCCTTCGTCTACATGGTCCAAGTATCTTAAGCTGCTTCTCTGAACACACTTGCTGTTGTGCAGCTAGCTGACCATAATATAACTCCAAATAAATATTGATTTGTAAATAACAGCAGTAGCACAGAAAGTAACAAGTATTACTTTAATAATATGAATATTTGTCACTATGAGATTTGTTGTTCCTTTGTTTTCTCTCTCTCCATCCATCCATTTTCATTGCGTAAAGAAATGGATCTTAAAACATAATTTGCTTGTAAATGGACAGAATCATAAACACATTGCCATGCAAGTTAGAATGAAAGGAAAGAACAAACGTTTCTGATGAAGATGATCAATATTTACTGCAAAATATTCAAAATTACAAGGATTTAGTAATGAAATCATGCTGAAATCCAGCAATATGAACAACATCAAGATTTACCGGCAACTTTTTTAGTAAATGTCAGTTGTCTCAGGATAAAAGTACCACCATCAATTATAAGTTTAGATTATAATGCCTGAATGTGGAGAATGGCAGAAAATAGGGGACATATGATGCATTTCAGTATCTGTGCTCCCATCTCCTAATGAGTAAGTTGACCATCAGGCCAATCTCTCAAAAGAAGTTGTTGTGTTCCCTCAAGGAGTAAAGCTAGAGGTAAAAGGAGGTGAGGACAAATGGTACAGTTGAAGAAAATAGGAAACCCAGAGGGAAGAAGAGATTACAAGACAATTTGAAGGAGAGGAAAAGAAAAGTTGTAATGGAGGAGTTGAGGACTACAGGGAAAGAGGAGATGCAGTGAACGAGGGCGGCGCGGGGAAGAGACTGAAAGAACGTAGTTGGATATTTAGGGACAAAGTTTGGAAATGAAGGGGGGGGAAGCTGAGTGATGGACGGATGCAGAGTGAAACCGAGTGGCGGGGGGAGAAAAAAAGGAATGAAGTGGGACGAGGTGCAGCGTGTGATTTAGAGAGTGGAGAGGTTAAAGATGGAGAGAAAAGAGTAATGGGACGTTTAGGGAAAGGTGGCGAGATGGAAAAGAGGAGCGAGAGGTGAGAGGAGCCGGCGACGGGGGGAGTGAGAGATGGAGGAACGAGGGAAAGACGCTGGAGATTTAGCTGAGGTATAGAGACGGAGGGAAAGAGCGGGATGAGAGAGAGAAAGAAAGGATGAGAGAGAGAGTAGTGGGAGATTTGGGGTATACGTGGAAGAGAGAGCGCCAAAGAAAAAGCATATTGTCCTTATCGGCCGGCTCCAGAAAGCCTGCTCCCTAATGGGGCCGGTGTGAAGGGGAAATGAGGACTAGGCCTGATGCTACCTGATTAGCCATTGACTCAAATACACATCAAAGGTATGGAGGGGACGGGGAAGGAGTGCACGGCAGCGTGTGTGTGTGTGTGTAGGTGTGTGTGTGTGTGTGTGTAGGTGTGTGTGTGCGGCTGTGGGCTGAAGATGAGTCACCTTCACCTCCTTTCGGGGGACCACGAATGAAAATCACTCTCACTTTCTCCTCTCCTCACACACACACACACACACACATATGGCCATTTTCTTCAACCTTGAAAGGGAAAGCTGCTCTGAATAAGGTGATCCTCTGAATGGGGGTACAGAGGAGACGGCGAGAGAGGAGGGGGTGGCGTAAATAGACAAAAAAAAAGCAGTGGTAGGCGTGGAAAAGGGGGAGGGAGCAGGGAAGAAGAGAGTGTGTGTGTGTGTGTGTGTGTGCGTGCGCCAGGGAGACACATCAAAAAGAGTCGTCATGTTCCATATTAGTGAAATAATGAAATTTGCCTTTTGGCTAATGACGTCTCTGGACAGCTCTGTTAGTTTTCAGGAAAATTACAGCAGGCCGGACTGGGTCTCTTACTCAGTAACTCGGCTCAAAGCCATCCACACTGGCTACACACACACACACACAGACACACACACCGACATGCAGACACAGGAAACGCACACACACACACATCCAGAGCGATCAGTGGCACAGCAGTGACCGTTGGGTGTTTGAAATTCAACACATTCGGAGACCTATATCCCTTTTCTATTCCACACCCTGAATTCATTACTGTCACACACACACACACACACACACACACACACACACACACACACCTATAATCATATTCATCATACTCGCCGCAGCCTCCCCTACCTCTCTCCCTAAATTTCTATCCAAGGTAGCCCCAATATGGCTGATGATGACCTTCATTAGTCTCCCCCATTTCTCTCTCTCTCCTCCACGTCCGACCTACTGTATTCGTTTTTCATCTCTCTCCCACTGTGTGTTCACAGATGTGCCATCTTTTCCCTTTTTTTTTAGTTCTCTCTTATTTTCCTCTCTGTCACACACATTCAAACACTTGTCTCTCACATGTTTTTGTTTTTTTCCTCACACAGTTTCCTGTGCCTTCTGTTTCTCCTTTCTCCATCTCTCTTCTTTTTTTTTCTTCTTCATCTGTCACTCTCTTCTCATTACTCCTCTCTCTGTTTCATTAGCATACAGAGTAAGAAGATGGCGCTGGGGGTAATCTGCGCGAGTCGCCGCTGACAAAATGGAGGGCGTCATCAGAGGTCGCGGCGCTGTCATCAGCCGCCAAAGCCTCTGCTGATGTGCGCCTGTCACACGCCCGCGCCCGTGCACGCGCCGCACATATATGCCGTGCACGGGGGAGAGAGGGGAGGAAACGTGTATCCGTAATCAGGTGTGACACATCACAGCGTAAATGCTCCAATCTCACCTGACAGCCATGTACACACACGCAATGTTTGCGATGTGGACCGCTGCGATGGAAACAGACATTGACAGGTATCTGAGTATATCCTGAGATACACTTAACAGTGGCTTTAATGAAAGCAGCCGGTTTATTTTGTTTCTGGGTTTTCTTTTTCTTTTTTTTTTTTGCTTGTTGTTGAATTCACCGGGGTTTTAGAGGATGTGGCGCTGGCAGCTGTGCAGAGGGGGACTGACTGTGATTCCTTCTTAGCCTGTCAGAAAGCCTTTTTTCCTTCTTCAAGTATCACTGATAATCAGCTCAACACGCTCAACAACTGCCTCTAATCATTTTAGTGGGACATCATTTACAGAGAAACTTTTATGGTCCCTTCAGATTAACTGTTTAAAAATCAGTGCTGTCCCGGTACCAGAACATGCTGAAGGTGGGCGCTACATACAGTGCGTCTACAATATTTATATAAATCCTTCCTTGATGATACATATTCTTGAAGACAGGTTGTTTTAACTGTCAGATTGTTTCCTTGTCTTAGAAGTGGTCTGTAGAGTCACAGCATAGACTGTATATAAAGATGGATGACGCGTCTCCACTTCCTCCCACTATCCAGAAATAAACACGACACACAGCCTCCATCTCGCTCATTTGGAGCAACAGTCTGTGCAGCAGCGATGGGATCAGCCGACACACACACTCGACCAATTGTGAGTCCGTCTCAGCTGTCAATCATGACGGTTCCCCCCTTTTTTCATATTAAATAGAAAATCGATACCAAAAAATGTATTTGCCATGTACTCTGACTTTTTGGTTTGGTTCATGTCCTGTCCTCTAACATGGAGAAGGCAAAAATATATAACCTATACTGCAGCCAGCCACCAGGTGACACTACAGATGCTTTGGTTTCACGTATAGGGGGGTGGTCATGTCATCCATCTTTATTTATGAGTCCCAGTAGCATGAAATTGTATAAAATGGCCGACAGAGAAGTGTTTTCAGCCAAGATAAGAAACTATGTAGCTTCTACAGCCACTGTATCCACATGTGACAACAGACCACTGTCACATCCCCAGATTTACAGTACAAGGCTACTGTATCTACACGATAGATACTTAAAAGTATCAAGACAAATCTACATTCACCCCCCTTACTTTCAAAGAAGCTGATTTTCTCTTACAAATCCTACACTTATATTTGATTTCTTCAACAACATAAAAACTGCCAGTGTACCAGTGCAGCATGTAGACTGTATATAAAGATGGAGGACATGACAGAATCCCCAAAAGTGAAGCCAAAGTGTCTCGATCACCCCCTAGTGGCTGGCTGCAGTACAGGTCTTGAACCCTGCCTCCTCCATATTTGCAGATGGGACATGGACCAAACTAAAAAGTCAAGGGAGACATCAAATACATTTTTCTGTCATTTAAGGTATTTGTTATCGCACTGACGCGTGTCCAAGTGTTCAATTTTGGTTTTAATTTGCTCGACCAATCACGATGAGACAGACTCGCGATTGGTCGAGCATGTATTTCAGCAGTAACTCAATACCTTGTGTCCATTTCCCAATCACTGCTGCGCTGAATCTAGGCCCAAATGAAATTTCTTCTAGATAGTGGGAGGAAGTGAAGACACGTTGTCCATCTTTATAGTCTATGGTGTGGCTACCCATTGATTGGTTGATGACCTCCTCTGATCTTGATTAGAAATTGTACACTTATGAATATCTTTCTCCCTTGACATGAAGGAAAGGTGGGGTGTTAGTCTGTGAAGAGCATAGAAGACAAGAAATAGACTCTGCCAAAAAAAAATCTTAAAGTTTGGTTATAGCCATGGAAGGAACGAGTCATAGCAGACGAGAGAGGAAAGAAAATGAGCAGAGGACAAACAGAGAGTGAAGGATGAATTCCCAGGAGGCAGCGCTAAGTTGTATTGGTGTGTGAGCTTGTCACTAATAGTGTCCCTGTCATGGTTATGAGAGCTGGAAATACTTTGGTGCTAATAGACAGATTATGGAAAGAAACGAAGCATGTCCTGAAATCCTCTTAGCAAGACTTCACCTTTTTATTTATATATTTCTGACTATATTCCTTTCTTTCTTCCCCTCTCCCTCTCTCTACCTCGGTGGCCTTGGCATTGTCTCGTTGAACGTGTTTCATGTTTTGTCTGACACTTGGCGGGTAGTGTTGTCTCTCTGTCTGTCTCTCTCTCTCTCTCTCTGTCTCTCTCTCTCTCTCCCCCCCATGTGCCACTGTCTATCCTTTTCTGTCTCACACGTTTTCAAAAGGCACTTTATTTATTGTCCCGGGGGAGCACTACATTATGCATTAACCTGTTCAATTATGCATTCATTTATGCAGCCGTTGCCTTATGTAAATGCACTTTATGATTAAACAAATTGTTTTGCTGTTTGGCCGTGTGTTCCCCCACATTGAGTGTTTGCCAGTGACATCATGCAGCAGCAGCAAGAGACTCCATGCCTGTGGTGTGCACGCGCCAGGCCCGTTTTTACCCTATTAAACCGGCGAGGAGGCCTCTGGGATTGCAAGAACGCTCTGTGGGCTTCACAAAACTGATACTGAGCGGAGGAAAAGCGATGGTTTCCTCTGCCTCTTTCTTTGGGGCCCCCCCTTAGTCCAGAAGGCCATGGAACAGGGCATAAGGCATGAGTCGGTACTTTTGGATGCTGCCCCATCTTAGCGTGTGAGCTAGTTTGGGTTTTCTACACTGCACAAAGTATTGGAACCAAGAGATGAGGCATCAAACTCCATGAAGACGTTGTGTCCGACTCCAGGTCCTTGCCCAATAAACGTTTTTAAAATGTTGAGCAGTTGCCATGAAAATATCTTCTTAAACATCCTAAACCCCACAGTTTCTGCTTTTATCAGTTAACAGTGCTGGAGACAGATGGGGATAAAGGGGAGAGATGGAAGTATGACTTGCAACAAATATTCTTGATGCATGGGGATGGGGGGGGGGTGTTAGCACTGTCCCCTCACAGCAAGGAGGCTCCTGGTTCGAATCGCAGTTTGTCCAAGGTGTTTCTCAATGGAGTTTGCATGTTCTCCCTGTGTTTCCGTGGGTTTTCTTTGGTTTCTCTGGCTTCCTCCCACAGTCTAAAGACTTGTATATCGGGATTGGGTTAGTTGGAGACTTGTCCGTAGGTGTGAATATGAGTCAGTGTGAAGGGGAGTTGGACTCTAGCTCACCTCGAAGTATAACTGGTATAGATAATGGATGGAATCTAACCATTTACTCCCCAGGATGTGGTTCGTAAGGGCACAAATGAACTATTTAATTATTTTGGTGCAAAATGAAGAATTTATGGAATAGGTGAAATGTGAGTTGTGCATGAAAAGAAGACAAATACATATTTAACATTTTCATATAGAGTGGTATTTGATACTGATCCAACAAAATAAGTGAATGGACAATCAGTTTGTACTCACAGGATCATTTATGGCTCTTGCTTTCTGATATTTCAAGCAGCCTTTAAGCTTTCGTTTTCGCTCCTTTTTCAACTCAAGAGACACAAACGTGTTGGAGCTGCTTTGAAACTTTGCAAAAGTCTCAAATGTTACTTTCCTTGGCAAACATCTTTGTTAGAAAGCAGCCATCTCCATACAGACTCCTCAGCCGGCCAACATTTGTGCTTTCATGAGATCACGCGAGTGGACGGTTGCCAAATAGTAAAGCGGTTGCACGACAGTGTTATCACTGTGTCAACAACGTGCACTTCTACAAGAGTGCAGAAGCCTGAAACAGCTCATTTAAAACCAAATACCCTTAATAGGAAGCATAACAACATCAGCAGAGGCCTTGGGAGTCTCGTATTGACTAAACACTAAGAGTTGCCCTAGACATCTTAATCACAGCTATATATATATATATAGCCTTCCCGCTATCTGACAAGAGAAATGAGCAGCCATTTAAGACAGATGAACTGTGTCTCCATGGTGGCTAGACTTATCTAAACCGCAGCCACACCTTTGATCTACTTCGGCATCTCCCATTGGTTTCCATCTGATACAGGCTATCTGATTCGCCCACGCCACTGAGGAATGAGAAATCTTAGAGGAGAGAAGACGAATGGAATATGCATTAAGACACCTTGACGATACAGTCACTCTATTTTTCTGCCTTCGCCCTTTTTTTCCTCCTCGTTGCCATTATAACATCGCCGCCATCCTTCAATCATGCGGTTGTAATGCTGCGACTGGACCCCCCCTCCACCGCCTATTTCCTCCTTCTCTCTCTTCACCTCTCTCCTCCCTTCCTACCTCGGCGCTTCTCGCTCCCACTCCATCTCCCCATCTCTTCCGGGGTGTGAGTGAGTGATGGAGTTTTAGTGGACCCCGCGAGCGGTCCTGTGGTTTTTCAGTGCCACACATCAGAGGCAGAGCATTAGCCCTCTGCATGCTCC
Source organism: Hippoglossus stenolepis (assembly GCF_022539355.2). Classification (NCBI taxonomy): domain Eukaryota; kingdom Metazoa; phylum Chordata; class Actinopteri; order Pleuronectiformes; family Pleuronectidae; genus Hippoglossus; species Hippoglossus stenolepis. The sequence goes on from NC_061501.1 coordinate 9,181,765, forward strand.
AGGAGTTTGGCTTGGCAGAGCACCAGGCCCTAACTACCTCCGCTCCAGCGCCTGCCGCTGCCAGCGCCGGCCCAGACAAACTACCTGAGCCTCATTCGCAGTGCACACGGAATGATGCCGACGTCCCGCTGTTTATATTTATATTCATTAACCTTTATAAGGACGTATGTGTGTTTTTATTGCATTTATTTTCTGAGTGTGTCCTGACACAGAATGAGTTAAGGCAAGTTTATATTGGCTGTTTTGAAAGGAAGTGGGTCCCCATCTGCATAATGTACAGTAAATCTTCATTATCCAAACCTCAGGAAGCCAGTGCAGACTGAATGGTTGAAGGAACAACATTAATGAAGAGAATATGCACTGCAATGCAAAGTTATAGTCTGGTAATTTTCTACATTAATAACGAAGCTACCTGGGATTTGCATCTTGGAGCAATAAAATGATGTGCGCTTTATAAGAAACTTAGTCCTGGTGGAGATAGTGGAGCAAAGGAAGTACGGAGGAAGTGTTGGTTCGTGTGATTCATGGAGTTTCACGCATGTATACACTGGTGTACAGTATATCATCATGTGTGCGTGTGTGAGAGGGAGAGAAAGAGAGAAAACCGTTTCCAAACGCCCGCAGCCCCTTTCAGTGCAGAACTTTCAATTTCACGTACAGTAACTGTAATTAAAGACATATGAACGTCGGTAATATGGTTTTAAAACTCCGCACGGCCATGATAGCACATGAGTGTTAGATAGAACCAAACATAAACATTCATTTATTATTTACCGCATATTAGTGAGTGCACTGTATGCGGTCAAAACTGCAGCTACAAGAGTTCTGACATCCCCTCTGATTGCAGATTTTTTTTCCGAAGCCGCCATATGGATTCTATAGAACAGGGGGTTTTGTAACTTTTTTGTGGCTGTGGACATGAGCACGTTTATTCTCGCCCTGGGAACCCGTGTCACTAAAACAAACCAGAAGCCTTCTCGACATGAAATGAGTCCCTGACATTATTTTGACCCGAGACATATTTGCAACCCCCCCCCCAAAAAAAACAGCTTTATTGTGACTGACGGTCTGACGGAAGTGGAAGTGCGGCGATAGTCACCACGGTCGACAGATAGCCTCAGGCCGTGTCACCCACACTGCCTGCTCTGTGTGTGTGTGTGTGTGTCTGTGAGTGTGTGATTCTGCAACATATACATACACATATCAACACAAAACACTTCTTTAAACCTAGATTTTCTTTTTTATTTGCTGCTTTATTAAATAGTAATCACTGAAATGCTGCATCAGCATAATTTATTGCATTTTTAATGAAGGACGGGGGGAGATGTTCTTGTTCCACACATCATGTTCCTGCTAATTCCTGGACATTACATGTGGCTAATATGCATTTGAACAGGTCTCTGGTGGTGTTGCAACAGAATAATTTATCAAAACAAATGCTACATTTTGTGCTGTCCCTCGATTGAATGTGACCGGCACTAAAAGATGCAACACTTAGCCATGCAATATGCATGAAATTATGCTAATGCACAACACTTGCATCCATATATATCTGCATTTGGGCATATGTGTAATTGTGTTACGAAAATCTGATAAGGATAGACTGACGTTGGAGGGGTTCAGAGTATAAAGATGTATAAAATAATGATGAATACACTTCATTCATTTGTAAGATTGAAACCATATTGAAAGTAAAGACTTATATTTATTAGAACTCCATAAGTTGTGTGATTTAAGATGGAAAACTTGGAAAAAATACTCTCATTATGTGTATTTATTTGCTGATTTGATATCGGAACATCAGAAAATTTGAAACTGAACATGATATGCACGCATTCATGTGAGGTCATCTTTATATTTGATGTCTGCAAACAACAAGCAGCAAGATTTTGTTGGCAGTGGCCCGCAAGATGATATAAATGTTATATTCCAACATTAGAATTTAAGCTTTTTGTTTGATAATAAAACATCTCTATATCTTTATCTATATAGGAAAGCTGGAGCATCAGTTTAGAATGGCGAGTCAAAAAGTTGTAACTGTGTGCTTGTGCTGCTTAACCCAATGACTTGTGGCACACACACACACACACACACACACACACACACACACACACATACATATTACAAACATTGAGTATTCAAGGGACACCTCAGTAGTCACATGCTTAGGTATATATCTATGATAATGGTTGCTACGCTGACGATCGGAGCTATTTACTTTAAATGGGTCATTATCAGTGGAAGACTCTACCTTCTGATGGTGATGAGGGCTTTGACAGATATATTGTGGGGCGGGAATAGGTGGCGGCGGCGGTGATGATGAGCCACAGAAGTGCGCTTACACCATTCTGTGCCTCCATTCACTCCTCGCGTCTCTCCACCTCATCGTCGCTTCGCCCCTTTGTCCTTTGGTTCAATTTTCAAATCACAAGTCAGGAGCAGTCAAGTGCTGCCATTCCGCCGCACGACAGCGAGCCCCCGGAATACTAAGAAGAAGACAGTGGGAGTGTATTAGTTACACAAAGACTGCACCGTGTGTGTGTGTGTGTTTTTTTTTTTATTGAATTATGAAGAATTTATGATAACAACTTGATCTGGTGTATCACTTTCAGCGAGGCTCTTGTTTTGCATGTTTAAGATATAGCGTAGCACTTGAGTGTCTGTCTCTTTGGGGAGTTGGCGGGGAGCTAAGCGTGCTGTGTGATGCTCCGCTCGCCCCATCACAGCTTTGGAGTCTTCAAAGAAAATGACTCAAATTCGTATTTGACACGGTAATCATAAAACTACTTAAAACTATAAAGTCTCTCCCCGTTCCCCCATTTTCATAAGTCTGTGTTTATCTCCCCCATTTTAATTAGTAAGTGGCATTAATTTCTGCTTTTGCTTTTATCGCCAATCATTTACAAGAACACGCATGATCGTGTTAATATTACAGAATTATGGAATACATTTCCTGGGTTAATTAGGTTGTTCTTTTTAATTAGAATGTAATTGTGTGAATTGGTGTCTTTTCAAGGGGAAATACAGGCCATCAGACATTACAGGCGGATCAGACTTTGCCAAGGGTCTGAGAATGTGGACAACAGTGCCCTCTAGATGTTAAAAGGGAAAACACATGACTCTTTCTGTGTCCTGAAAGTGGCCTTTTTTTTTGTTTTGTGTGTGTCTGGGTCCTATAATGACATTTGCTGTGCTTTTTCTTGCACTGAGTGTGCGTGTGCGTGTGTGTGTGTGCGTGCGTGCGTGTGCGTGTGTGTGTTGAGCAGCACACATGCCCAAATCCCTTTCTTCATATCAGAAAAGAGACAATACACAAACATGATGCGGCATGAAACACACAAACACATACACACCTTGCATGCAAAGACATACCAATAGAAAGACTGTGTGTAAGTGTGTAACATGGATATTTATAAATATGTATATGTATGTATATTTTTGGTTCATTTTGTCAGCAGTTGTTAGATTCAATCTTCTTCCTTTGATGAAAAGTCAAATAAAAACACATATTTGACTAAAGCTTTATTAAAGACCCATCATAAGTGTTTGAGTCAAACCTCAGAAAACTGCTTTTAAATAAAAGTTGGATTTTATTGAACTGGTTTTTATCAATTGTGTCTGAAGAGATGCAGCTACTTTAGTAAATCCAATGCAATCTGACTCAGAAACCAGAAAAAAAGACGATCATTTACTATCAAACAGAACCTTGTACAACAGCCCTGCAATAAATCCTGCACTCATAATGTCCAGGTTTAACAGGACTGTTGGTTTTATTCTCTACGCCTTGGATGTTGTGTCGTACTCGATCGTGAAGTGCTATTGTAGGTGTCTACGATAGGCTGTGCATTACCATTCAAATATATTTATAAAGAAAACATTCAAAACCTCTTTCCACACAAAACGAGCAAAGGCTAACGACTTCATTCAAGTCCACAACACTCTACATTATACACGGAGCCTTTTAATAACCTGAGATTTTAGCAAATAGACTGCAACAGACCCCTTAGAATTGAGAATTGGAAGTGTCAGTGACCGTAAAGTTGTGTGTACATGAGCATGGATATCATATTTAATACACCAGAACATACAAACCTATCAAGGGGGTCTAGGTTAGCCAATATAGTCGTGACTGACTTTCACTGGGAATCTTTATTTGCAAGCAGCGTAGCACCGTGAGAGATTTGCTTAATAACGTGACGCCACTTCATCTAGTAGCAATATGGCTTTAAAAGTAGAGTAATGTTATTTAACATCCTCACATTGGGTTTCCTCAGTGTCTGTGTGGTGCACCTCAAGGCGTCTCTTCAGGTTTGTGCTTCTCCGCCCCATGATGTTGTAGCTGCAGGGCTTCTCTCTCTACAACGCTCGTACAACACTCAGGATTTCTCTTATATTTGAAGTATGTGGGTCCGAATTTCAACCTGTTTTGTTGGTGTCGTGCTCTTTTCCTTTCACTGCATTTTATCCTGATCTCCTACAGCCGTAGTGTTAAAGTGCATAGCTCGGCACAGCCACTCACAGAAGGACATTTAGATTATGTCCCAGTTTGGTCTTTGTAATTGAATCTTTTCGTCAATGAACGTGAAGAGATTTTATTTTTAAACTACATTTCAGCCTCGTCCCTTTTCAATCTTCTTCCTTCCTTTAGTCTTGGAGAACAAGGTTATTCAGGAACATATTTTGTCACAGTTTTCGTTAGCACTACCTACGTTCAAAATATCTGTCCTCCATTTGAACAATGCTCGACTACGGAATGATTCATTCGACATTTAATTTACAAGAGCAAAGATCTTGTTAACCCAGACAGCGTTTGCATGTGTGTGTGTCTGTGAGAGAAAAGAAAGAAAAGGGGATGGAACTTGGTTTTAGGCTTAAATTGAAGTTGAGGACCAGATTTAGGTTTAATTTAAGGAAAGGCTCTAACACTGTTACACATACTGTCTTTTAAGGGGGAGTCTGATGTGTGTTTGTTTTTCAAATACGTGACATCTTTCAAAAACTTTCAAAATAATCTAAATTAAAGTGATTTAGATTTTTTAACCAAACTCAGGACCTATGCCTTGTAAAACCCTTAAAATAGCATTAAGACCATACATTGTATTGTTGTTAATTGTAAATAAAAATAAATTATGGATTCAATGTAGTTCAGGAACAGAAGTTATTTTATAGTCACATGTTCAATACACCTTTAGATCACAATATAAACATTTTGTGTTCATACAGTCCACATACAACATTACTGAGCTCTGCGTCCTTACTGCTACACAATGAAAAACATAAACCCCTGCCTCCGGTAGCACTTAGTGGTGTATTATTCAATATGTGTTTCCACATTATTTGTTGTGTTCTTCAGGTGCAGTGTGGAGACTAAAGTTATGGGGCTTGAGTGTGTATCGCTGCAGTAAAGTGAAACATTAAATGAATAGATGAATTTCCAAAATGTAGTAGCCTGTGTTTTAAAATACCCAGAAGTTGCTTTTGGTGACTAATCTAAATGTTTTATGTGGGTGGGGTCGATGGGATGATGAGGAGGAGGATGTGGTATCTGACAAATTTGCTGTCTGTGTATGTTCATGTGGACATTGCTCTGTCTGTACCTTTGTCTTTCTCTACACCTGTGTGTGTGTGTGTGTGTGTTTGTGTGTTCGTCATCCGCCCAATAACCCATTCAGTGCAGCCCCTCTCCCTCATCACACCCACAAACAGCAAACATAGCAGGCTACAGGTAAACAGCGCTATCTCCAGGCCGATCCCTCACATGGGGTAAGGCAATTACAAACCCTGCTTTTCGCCCCAGTATGCCACCTACATTACACACCACACACACACGAACACACACACACACACACACACACACACACACACACACACACACACACACACACACACACACACACACACTAACTATTCACATTGGAGACACACCCCTCCGTCTTGACTCACCCTGCACACTTTCTCACTATTTCATCTCTGTCGTTCCCTCTCCCCCTCTCTGCATGTCATTCTCTGTCACTCGCCTTGTGCAAAATTGCACTGAGGCGAGCTGCCACAGTATTGAGGAATAGTGTCATATACTGGCAATTTCCTCCCTAGGTGTCAGGCATACTTTACCTTAATATGTCTGCAGCGACTCTTAATAAAACAGTCTTGTCTATATACATATCTCTACCGCAGCCCGGCCCGTGCCACACTGCACACGGCACTCAATAGCGTGCTGTTAAATATTTACCCCCGCTGAATGTCAGTGGAGGAGGAGTGTGCGGCGTGGAGGAGAGGGGACAGAGGGGAGAAATGGAAAAATGTGTCCCCGGTTGGTGTTTTAGCTGTCTGGATTTGTTGCAAGGCAGTCTGGGAGAAATTCCATATCAGCCAGCGGAATGTTTTAGGATATCTTGATGCCATATCAATGTAGTCCGCTTGCTTGCTTGCTTGACTGGGAGAAGAAAAAAAAAAAAGATGCTGAGAATTTGAAATGGAAAATATTGGGACTCAGGCAGGACAGAGGAGGGGTTTGGATGCTCGAATATTTTACTGCACATTGCTGCCTCGTATTTCCTTGTGTCTTACCTGAATGTGCCAGAGAATTGACAAGATTCTGACTCAGATGATGAGCCGTGGGTCCCCCGTGGAGAGCCAGCGAGAGCTTATCAACGCTAAGCAACAACCACGATTGTGGGCTGGGATCAAGCCACACGTTGCACGATTTCACATGCTACCCATGCCTCTCCTTCGCAGATGTTTTGTTTTTATTCTTTTCATCCCGAGCTGCATCGTGCTTTGGGGTCTATGTCGTCTGGAAAGCAAAGTAAAAATAAAAAAAAGATGTTCAGCCCTGTGCTGTGACGAGGAACAAAAACAGACACTTTTGTCGCTTGACCTTAATTTCCAAGGTTCTGGCTGACATGTTGGGTGTCAGCGATCTCAGATGTGCCTCGCCTTTATGACTCGTTGTAGCTCGACTCTGGCTCATTTTAGCTCGACTCTGGCTTTCTTCAGCGCTGTCACATACAAAGAACTGATAAAAACATAATATACAGCATGTGTTGTTACATTCGGGGAGATAACACAGGAAGCGCTTTGTATGTGTCTTAGCTTTTTAGAGCTGAGGTAATCCTGCTGTACATATAACAGAACCCAGGATAATCGCTAATACTGTGAATCATCAATCCATCCTGAATAAGTGCACATGGAAACTGGGAAATTATGCGTCCAACCCTGCAAACTTTGTCATTTAGCGGCAGCGTTCATTTGAGTGAAAGTTGGAAAAGTATCTGCCGGATCTGAAGTGTGTGGCAGGTGATCCTGATAATGATCATGAGCTTGAAGGAAGGAAAGCTAACATCTCCTTTAAGTGCAGATTCTCCAGCTCAGAGCTCAGAGGCAGAAATACTCGCAGCAAGGGGAAACAGGGAAGGCAGAAAAAAAGAAAAAAAAAAAAAGGAAGAAAAACGACGGCTTGGTTTTTAATGACTTTCTGCACATTAGAATAATCTGTCATTTCAATTAGCGGGATTGTCATCTATGAGACGCCTCGCACGTAGACACACCCACGTATGCGCACACACACACACACACACATACCACTCATACCTATACCTTGAGGTTGTCATCTGTACCCCTCATGGGAGAGAAGCAGTGGTGTCAAAGTAACCCCCCCTCCACCACCACCATGATCACGATACACGCACACACACCACCACCAACACCACCACCACAACTACACACACACACACACACATCCCTTAAAAACAAAGCAAGGTTTCAAGGGAAATTGCTTGACAGCAGCTTAAAAGCCAGTCAGGAATAACTTATCAGGCGAGGGCTGCCATCGTGCCTCGCGGGGTCATTTCATTACGATTACCTTACCCTCCTTAACTCAAAGAGAGTGAAGAGAGAGAATGAGTAAGGGGAGGTGGGGGTTGAGGGGGTTGCAGGTGCTAGTGGTGATGGTGATGGCAGGGTGGGGGGGGGGCGGTAAACTCTTGAAGAAAAGATAGATAGAAAGGGAGCCGAAGTTTCAGGAAGTGCTTAACTTTTACTTTTTCTTCTCTCCGACTCTCTGGTTTTTAAACTTGTCTCGGTAATGAGCTTACATCTTTTTTTTTTCTTTTTTTTTCTTTCCTGCTTCCCATCACATATACAGTATGTCATCTGCTGTTTCCTCTCCCCCTGCAGGTATTATGGGATGTTTCAAGCTGTAGAGAAGAGAAAAAAAACTGAAGGTTTATGTGTTTCTTTATATCGTCACCGGCTTTTAAAGTCCACATTTATATATATTTATACACAATGGAACATATTTGACCCGAGACCTTATTTCCCTGGGGGGCGTTTACAGCCGTCAGAACAGTGCATGTGCACCAGACGGGGGTTTTCGAGCAAAGAGCAACTCGTCCTCATGTCCAGTGCAGTAACTTCATTAAACTTTTTTTGTTGTTTATTGGGCTTTTCTTGACCCACTTTTAAGCTGTTATTACTTCTATCTAATTATGTTTTCTCGGGTGAAAAAAAAAAGCATGAATTTCTATTTCTCCTTCTTTTTTTTTCTCCCTTTTCTACCTCAAGGCAATTAAGTGGCTTCCAGAAAATAAGGCAGTATGGCATGTAGGGATGATGTTATGATTGCTAATTATGCTCTGATGTGGCCCTGAGAAATGCTCTGCGCTCTGGCTTTTGTCCGGCCAGCTTTGCCAGGCCCAGATAATATTTATGAAATGTAGACATTCTTGGGGCTAAGGCAGAGTCTTTATAATGGGAGACAGATGGGGTCTGCTTCGGATTAAGAACATCGACTCCACTATCTGTGGGAACACCTTCTCTCCCCTGTGTGTGTGTGTATGTGTGTGTCTGTGTGTGTGCGTGTGTGCGCCTGTTTGCTGCGAACGCATTTGCAGCTGTGCCTGTGTGCGCCCTAAGTGCTCGCTCATGTGTGAACGTGTGCGTGCGTGTAAGCGCAATTGTCTTTGACAGCTGCAGTGTAGTTATTTTTTAATGCATTTCTGAGTTATGATAACCATCGCACAGTCTGCTCCCTCCAATGGCTTATATATCTGACAGTGGAAATGGGAATAATTGTACAAAAACGCTTCTCAATAACAACAAAAAATCCCTTACAATTACATAGCTGGAGTTCATTTGGGCCAGAACTTTGTTATTGCCAACAACCAAAGCTATGTTTCCGAGTAAATGTTTCTGATTCATCGGAACCCATGAACCTCCACTACCTCGTTGAGATGAAGAGATGTGCAATACGGAGGCAAATTGCAGATAATATTGGGCTGACAAACAGTGCTATACGCTATAGTGTATTGTTTACACTGCTAACATGCCGTCCTAATGGCAGCGCGCTAACACGCTAATGACGGCATGATAATTCCAAAAGCACAAACCCTGTTCCTGTTTCAGCAGAGAAAATGTTGCTCTATCTGTCTGTCGTTTGGCGTCATTGAGATTTAATTATGTCGAGGTGATTCCCAGAAAGGGGCGAGAGCATGTGAAGGCGCCATGCGTTGTTATGAACTCCATTATGTTCATTAGATTCCGGAGTAACCATAAAATCAGATGAAGTCTCGGGATTCATATATAGGTGGTTCTGGCCGGCACTGATGATAATGACACCAGGATATCAGCTACACGACTGCATATTGCTCCTTCTTCTTCTTTATCTCTCTGCCGCCTCTGCCTTTCAACCACCCCCCACCCCCCCCAATATCTAACTCTATCTCTCCTTTCCTTCTTCTTCCTTTACCTCCCTTTCTTCTGCTCTTTTTCCCCCTCTTCCTCCTCAAACAATCCCCCTCCCCGTGGATCTGTGGTTGACAGGATAAAAAACATGTTTCAATAAGACAGTCCAGGATAGGAAGGATTGATAGTGAGACAAAGGAAGGCTTTACGGCCGTATACTGTATATATATGAGTACCTGTGTGTATGTGTGCACGTGAATGTGGGTCTGTAAGTACTCTCACATGCATGGGCTCCTGTCTGAGCTGTACACGCAGGTCTCTCAGCTGGAAGAGACAGAAAATGGAGTAAAACTTGGATGATTGCATTACCATTGAACTAGGCTCAGATTCAACCAGCGAAACACTGCTTCCATGAAATATGTTGGCTGAAATTCATAAAGACACTAACACGCTACACCTCGGCACAAGAAATCAATAGTTTGAGAAAAAAAAAAAAATCTTGTTGGAATAAGTTAGAAGTGGTTGACTTCACTTTTCATACAATCCGAGATCATAAAAAACTGTACATTTACACAAAACACCCAACTTTCTTTTCGGGCAGATTTGACAGTTTGAACGACAAGAGAAAGAAGGTTGAGCCAAGTCTACTTTCCCCGTATTAATACTCATCCTCGGCCAAATTGAGCAGATGGAAATTAAGTGAATCTATTGAGGCCATATTAGTCCCATTTGGGCAAGTGTCATTGAAAAGATAGCGAACGGAGCTGTAAGTCGAATGACACTTTGAGCTCAATGAATTAGGCACAGCTGGGGATTAGCCCACAATGGAGGTCAATTGATTAACAGTGTTAAATGCAGTGTTTAATGATGAAGTTTGAATAAAGCGAGTGGACAGGGGCGAGAGAGAAGAAGGGCATTCGCGTGAAAGGCAACCATCTTTGTTTTTTGTTTTTTTCTCTCACCATCTATCATAGTCGGGGGGTTTGCATTTATTTCTCCAACTCGTGTGTTTTCTCCCCCTGTTCAGATTCAGCTCCTGTAATATCAAAGATTCTGATCTTCCTTCTTTTCATCCCTCCTTCCAGTCTCGTATTCTTCTCCCTCTTCCGCCGTAGCCCTCCCGTCATATCCCATCTTTTGTCCTTCGCTTGGTATTTCATCCCACCCCCTCGACAATGGAGGGTGAAAATTACATTTTAGCTGGAGCGCTTCATGTTGCAAAGCGCCAGCCGGTGTAATCTTTTTTGCAGAGGTGAAAACATCAGGCTGCATTTGCTGCACTTCATGTATGTAAATCAGAACAGTGATGCACACCTTCTGAGGCCGGCTAGACGATGTGTTTAGACTGCTCAGAGAGACGGATACAATGTAAGCTCCCAGTGTGTATGTGTGGAGTGTGTGCTTTTTCACTGTGCATGAGTGAGCAAGTGTGTGTGTGTGTGTGTGTGTGTGTGTGTGTGTGTAGGCCTCTGTTTATACCCCTTAGTGACAGCCTCAACATAATCTGAGCTTGCTCTACAGGCATGGTGGGATGATACTTCAAAGTAAGTACCTGCTAACAGACATTAGTCCATGTAAACAGGGCATACTCTACCTAAGCCGGGTGTGTAGTACTATGTGTGAGTGTGTTTTTTGTGCATTTTGTACATCTTGTGTGCGTACGTCGGTGGAATTGCATATTAATGTAATTACACACTGTTGTGAGGTGCAGTTGTACGTCTGTGTGTGTGCAGTTGTTAAATTATGTCATGCTGTGCTGGACAATTCAGCATGCCTAACGAAAGTGTGTGTGTGTGTGAGAGAGAGTGTGTTTGCGTGTCATATTGCGTCTGCAGTGGCAGGTGAGGGAGTCAAATGTAATGAGGCTGTCTCCCTTATGGTTTAAACATGAGTGTGGAAAGATGGAGGCTCACACACACACACACACACACACACACAGAATCAGTTTAGTTTCTTGAGACAGAGAAATAAACAGGGACTGAGCCTTCAGCTGAGTAACAGTTTCCCACATTTTACTGTGAGGAAAAAACCCCTGTGGTAAAGAAAGATGCACTTACATCTTAGCATGGATTCATTTTACACACTTTTATACAGCCCGTGTTTCAGTGCATAAAATCAGCAACTTAAACTGCATATTGCAGGCGTGTCGTTAGGATTTCTGGTGTTTGTCACGACGTGAGACCATCCATGACCCCGGTGACCTTCTCATGTGCCACATCTTGCTTTGTCTTGAATTTCGTATTCAATCTGGAATTTTACAACACATCTATATACTGAAGATTTGCAGAAAGACACTAAGACACAGGCTTGATCAACCTCGGTTGGGACACTTTGGTGAAGGTGTCTCTTGTAAGATCTAATGTCTCCAGGCTACAACGCTGATGATGAGTCCAAGTTTATGCATCAGAAGATGCGGAGAGAACTTTATGTCTACGGTGGCTTTGTCAATAATCAACCAAAACCATAATCTTTCCCATAAACATGAGCACAAAATGTTAATCGTGCTTCAGTCACGACAAACGTATCCTGCAGGTAAATACGTGTGTTATCAGGGAACATTGTCCGGGCACCCTCACTTTAGAGTTTTGCTTCAACAGTGAATACTGTGGAGGTTAATTCACTACGTTCATGAAAAATATAACATGGTGGCGTCTATTTGGTAATGCAGATGTAAGGTTGCCTACATGAAAACAAATGTCTTGTCTTGGTCAGATAAACTCATCTGTCAAATCAAACACCTCTTTGAAACATGGTTCTGGAACAGGAGAGGTCATCAAGTGAAACTGGATCAGAGAGAAAATCTAATGATCTGATCTATTTTATTTTCCCCACTTTTTCCTCAAATGACATTCAAGGCTCAATATGATCCAGTGACTTGTGTCATATGTTAAGACATCGCAGCTCCAAGTCCAACACCTTTACCCTCCACTCCCCAACGCTGCTGACAGGATATATATCAAGTACACTTATCAAACACCATTATCACACCTCCGGATGCATTGATGTTCGCCCAACCTGTCCAAACCGGCCGCTCCATCCCTCACCACATCACCACACATGCCCCCCCCCCACCACCACTCACTGATAGAAATGAGAGAGCCGAAGAGAAGGTGTAAAATAAGAAAGAATCACCCCGGCAGACATCATTCCCACACTGAGACATTTTTTTCGATGATTTGCCTTTGTGTGTGACTTCCATCCGACATACTTTTGCACTTTTCTCCTTTCGAATCATCCCTCCTCTGCCACTTCTCACTCGCCTCCGTGTCCCGGCTCGTCCCTTATCACTGCATGTTCAACACCGGCCGAGGGACTCCTCTCCCTTTCTCCGTCCCCCCGCGCTCTTCTCCCCTCCTCTTTCCTGCCAAGACAATAGGCGGCCAGGATAACCCCTTACTCTAGAATTAATTATCTGCCCCTTTAATTCTCGGCCACGCTGATTAGCTCTGAATGTAAAATGGAGTCCATATTAACATAATATTTGGCTATCTCCTCTAAGCTGAGGTCCCCTGACCTTTTTAGCCTCCTAAGTCTCTCCCTCTCTCTCCCTCTTTCTCTCTCTGTCATCTTTTTACTCTCTGGAGGTACCTGACAGTCCCAGCCTATGAATGTGATTTGAAGGGGTAAATTAGATTTTGCTTCTCTGTCTCTTTCTCTCACGTTTCCCATCTCTCCCTCCCATCCCTCCCTCCCATCCCTCCCTCCCCCCTCCGTATGTGTATGAAACTAACGACAGTTCATTTGGAGGCCCAGGTATAATTATGTGTGCTTTTTTTCTCCCCTCATCATTGACTGCTCTGATGGCGAGGCTGATACGCTGTGTTAATATAAACATTTAGCCGGGTTATTACGAGCCCTGAGAGCCGTAAAGGACGGTGAACCTCCGCGGTGATTGTCCTCTCTCGTGCAGGATGTCCACCGTCACTGTCTGCGGTCTATTCTTCCCTTTATCGCTGCATGTCCTCCCCATTGTCTCTCTATTCCTCTATTTATCGCCCGTCCTGTGTCTTTGTCTCTCTTTGTCTAACGCCCGCTGTAATGTCTCCCTGACAGAATGAGAAGGCTTTCAAATCAACTGTCTGCAATGGTCATGAATGGTTGCCACTTTGGGTTTGTGATAATTTCATTGTGGCAATGACGGTTGAGGTGGAGCCTGAGATCAGGAGCGCTGGCACGCTACTGTGCCTTATTCATCATTTGGATGCACACGGTAACCAGAGACAAATTTACTATTCCAAATTTAAATATTAGATATGTGTTTATTAGGATTACTAACAAAAATCAAACTCGGAGAAATGAAATATTTGGCAATTTTGCTTGATGGCTTTTTTGCTGCTGGGTGAATATCAAGCAAATAAAAATCTATCCAACCCTTATGTTAGAAGGTTAAATCCTCCTTTTTTTTTACCTCTTCTCTTTCTTTCCCTGTTCTTCCCGTGTCCGTGATTTCAAATGAAAAGTGCTCTGTAGAATCATGCGGTTGCAGCTTTCATGACATTGCTGCCGATGATGCTTTCAACACCGGTTCAGTAAATTGCCCGGCGTTTTGTGCCACCTTGTTTGGTGTGGTAACCCATCGGAGCATTTCGCTGTGATCACTCACGTTGTAGATAAAAATGAGGTTTTATCTACGGTGCATCCTCCCTCTGGTGTTTCAGACACCTTCTGTGACCCCAATGGTCAAGAGTAAGGTCGTTGGTGCATGTTGTTCATTATCGTCACAAATGGTGAGTTCTCCCACTGTTTTACATGCATTGCACTCGCAAACACACTAGAATCTGCATTTTGCCTCCGTACCAGTTTTAATCCCTGTCCATACTAACACACCTGAAAACCCATCACACATGACCACTCACGTTTATTGGGCATGCTGGTGTAAACAGGAAGCCTTTGGTTGTTAGTTGCAGAAAGAGCAAGGCTTGAAACGAGACTGCTCAAGTAGTAGCTTTTTTCCAACACATGTAAGCAGCTGTAGCATTGTAAAAAAAAAAGCTGAATTTAAGCTATTAGCAAAGACAACATGTTCAGCAACGCTTGTAACTGATTAACCATGTTGCGTTCTACACTGGTAGCCGAGGTTAATGCAGGTTGTTCTCCTCAGAGCCTAATGATTCAGTGAAGGCTACGTCATGACTGAATGGACCCAATCAGCGAGCGGTTGTAAAGTGTCTATGTCATAGTTTCCAAGCGTCTCCGTTTCTGCCCGTCCAGACTAAAACGCAGCCTCATAGTTGTCGTACTAACACGACGATGCAGCTTTTCCAAACTTCTCAGTTTTAGAGGCTCTAAAACTCCAGAGTAGTGTGGACGCCAGGTGATTCCATAGCAGCGTAGTAATGTGGATGTAGCTTCACTCACTCACTCACTCAGAATTAGCAAGCTGTTGCAACATCCACACTATCAGCCAAGGAATTAGGCTTTTATTTGCTGATTAGTGGACGGGCGTCTGGCTGCGTGTGTGTGTGTGAGGCGATTAGTTATGGTGTGTGTTGTTTCAGCTCTGGGCAGGTAAACAGTCAGAAGGACATTAGCTTCCAATCAGCCTCCGCTATATCACCTAGAAGTTTAATTAATTTCAATCCATAGGGCATGTGTATGGAAGGTCTGAATTTCTACGTGTGTGCGTGTTTGTGTGTGTCTGTTTCCATTTAAACTCCCTTATAACCCTTTCACGGTCAGGGTGTCTAAAACTGCTGGAAAGGTCAGCACATAATCACTCTCTTTAGCCTGACTCACATTTTAATTGACTATCTCCCACACACACACACACACACATGCACACATCCCTACACACACACACCATTACCCTTCCACCCCTCTACACACACACACGCACGCACGCGCGCGCATACTGTACATACACACGCACTCCCCCATCATTACAGCGGGTATGGATCCCAGTATGAATTGATGATCTCCTATCTAAAGCCTAATCACTCTGCAGGACCTTAGGGACGCTCAGTGATCCGTTTCCCTCCACTACTCCACGGGAAACTGGCACTCACACGCTGAGCCTGTTGATGAGTAGAAAATGAGCATTCTACCTGCTTTAATATTGTCGTTCATCACAAAGTCTGCTGGAAAATTGAAGCGGACGTAAAATGGCGTGTGGAGACAGGCATCAAGATTGGAGAGATTGCTGGAAGTGAAGGATTAATAGTGGCACGCAGAGGCAAATTTAGTTTAGTTCATGATGATTTTCCCTCTATTGACAAGTAATCACATGTAATGACTGCATATAGATGTGAGATCTGTGAGAGGAGGTGATGGAAAAAAGAGGCAGATGAAGAGATGGCTTAGATCGCTGATGTTTGAGTTAAAGTCTATTTTACTGTAAAAAATATGGTAATAAAATGTCTTGCAGCAAAGTCCTGTCAAATTACAGTACAAATTATTCAGCATTATGACGTGTAATTTTTGTATTTCTACATAAAATGTATTGAAATTTAACATTCAAGACCATTAAGCAATTGAAAAGTCCATAGTTTCCTGTTATATTAATATTCTGTTTACAACATGTATGTTATGGTTAATATTTTATGTTTAAAAAAAGTAATTTACTGTATTGTTATCACATTTATACTTAATTTAGAAAAAGTAATACAAAACTATGAAATAATTTTAAAAAGGTAAATTTCTGTGAAGTAGCTTTTTTTTACACTATACCAGCCAGAAAATATTTTTTTAATTAATTTACTTTAAAGACTTTTTTTTCTTTCCTGAATATCTAATACACAAAGTGCATTCATATACATAGAATGACATTTTTTCTTATGTTGAGAAAAGAACTATTTTATACAACACATTGCCACAGCCACATTTTCCACGAGACCACTTTGCTTGCCCCAGACGAGGATACGTTTTGTCCTCGCAGGCTTATACGCTGGTGTTTACAATGGTCGGCTGTGTGTTTAGTGCACTGTCGGCTGCCCAGGGAGTCAAATATGGACAATCATCATTATGTTTTACAGGCAGTCGCAACAGGAGAAACAATTAGGCCAAACAAAGGAGAAAAACAAAAAGAAAAGAAGACACACCAGCGAGGAGAGAACTGAGTGGACTTTTAAGTTTTGAAGATGGATAAAGGACTTTTGAATATCAGATAAATAATCGTGTCTTTGATAATTTCTTAGATATGAGTGATTAGACGTCAGAAGAATAACATATGGATGTTTAAGTGGAAGTAGCAAAAAAACATTAGAGAAAAAAATCACATGTTGCTTTTTTAAGTCATTTTAAAACAGCATAGAGATCTTTCAGTTATAGGGTCATTGTCAGTTTGGTTTTTTTAAAGATTGGACTGAGGGACAGACCCAGACAGCATAACGGAGACCCACATGTGCAGACAGACCCTGGGTGGCAGCTATTCAAATATCTACATAATGCCCATAGATGCACCATTTCCTGAAGGAGCAAGGCAGGACTCACACACACGTACACACACACACACACACACAAACAAAATAGCAATAACACAGGCCTGCTTTTGTCTCAGGCTTTTGCAAGCGGAGAAAAGAGGAGTGTGAAAATGAGTAAGCGAGAGAAAAGAAGCCGAGGTGTGTTATTCAGCCTCGCCATAGGGGGCTAGGACAACTAGGAGACCCAGAGAGTCTGCCCATTGTCCACACATACCACACACAAACACACACACACGCTGGACAGAAGGCAGGCTTCGCCCCAGCAAAACCCAATATGTTGCAACATTTGCCAAAGAAACGTGAAAATGAGTGTAAATTGAGGTTATTTTCTCCACCGCTCCCTCACTGCTTCACACTTGTTATCCAGTCACCCTTGGCTGTGATGGGGGTTCATTCTACACTCCTTTCTGTGTCTGCGCTTCAGCACAGCCACCATATGCAGGTGCCACCAGGAGTGTAAGTAAAGAACAAGGAGCTGGAATTACTTTTTTTGCTCGGCTCCATTCTTTTCAGATGGAGGTTTTTCATGCAATCATCCGAATTTACATCCATAACAAGACACAGCACTTAACTATGAACTGTTTTCCATTCTTTTTATTCATAGATATGTTTACAAAGATGGACGACACTTCTACTCTTCCTCCCACTATCCAGAAACGCTGCCTTCTTGTGCCGATGACGTCTCTTGGACCCCGAGTCTGCACAGTAGCGGTTGAGAGATGGAGCCTGATAGGGACCCAGCAGGTAGACCAGAGAGAAACAGGTATTTCTTATTTTATTTACAAAATAAGGCAAAAAATAATAATAAAGTCATAAAACTAAACTCAAGCATTGGAAAGAACTGAACAGCACAAACTGTCCTTCCAATCTGAAACACTGGGAAAACATAATATGGCTGATCAGGCCATTCAAACACAAAGGGGCATAGACATAAGACATACTAACATTTAAACACACTACAACAACCACAAAACATGCCAGTATAATGCCCTCTAATATTAATAATTAGACATTTAATATCAAGACAGTTATCAAAAAATTAACAACCAAAAATCTAAGGACCAAAACAATGACCCTCCCCGTGATTATGAGGAACATGGTGCAGTCCAATTAGTAATCAGGACTATTTAAACCTGTCTGCTGCAGCTCGACCTCCTTTTGATGGCCAGCCAGAGGAGCAGCAACACCCAGGAACAACTGGTAACTCAAAGAAAACTCCATTAATCTCACAAAATTGTATTAATTCAGTAAACATTTTACAGAAAAATTTACAAATACGGCCAACTAAATGTGTGCACTCCAAATAGCTAATCTATTGTCAAAATCTGCCAATAAAACTTGAGTATGTTCCATGAAACCGAAATCTGTGTCAAGTTATTTATCCGTTATGTGTGTGTCTGTGCATTTTGCTGCCAAAAGAAACCTTTCATTTGTAAATGAAACAAATGAAAAACAGTTACCACCGTGTTGCAGAGGCTCTGTGTGTGTGCTGGTGCGTCACAGAGCTGCAGTGTCAATGTCCAAATGTTGCCACAATTTTATTGCATCAAATAACGAATCAAAATCAAACTTACCCCAAAAAAGTCACTCTTGAACAGGCAAAATAATAGAAACCATCTTTACTAAAAACTTTTAAAATGGGTTTAGGACATATACTGCAGCCAGCCAGCAGGGGGCAATCAAGACGCTTTGGCTTCACTTTTGGGGGAGCTGTTGTTTCATCCGTCTTTATATCCAGTCTCTATTGTTTTTGTTTTTTTTACCTGGACCTTTATTGTTGCAAGGATGTAATTTCCATTGTCTTAATATTAATAATGTATATTTATGGAATATAATATTAAGTCTAGTGCCTCATTGTACAATCAAATCTGACCCTGGTGATACACCTTCAGCATTGTCTGTATTTATTAGTGTTCGCTGCAGTTCTGCATTGAGAATCACAGGCCCCGTTTTCCAGCTTGGTGCTAAGGATACCTGAAGAATAATATCAACACAACGTAGCTCAGATAGGAAAATAGCTTCTTTTTTTTTTTAATACCTTTTCTCATTTTTATTATTTGACACAAACCACCTGGAGTGTTCCTGTCTCAGCTGCTTAGGGATAACACAGTTGCTTGCCAAAGTGTTTGTGGCAGCCTTTTCATTCCACCGTTAAGACAATCCCCCCCCCATAAAAAAGCCTGTTTTGGCAACAACCTCCGCTGAAGAAAATGTCAAGCTTTGCTTTTGGTCGCGCACACGCTGCTACAAATGTGTAAATATATGCGTCTGACAATTGATTCAGCACCAAGCAGGTAGGTGCAGGACCAATCAGTGTTTATATACCTGCCTTGAGTTCAAATTGGCTGTTTTCTCTATTGCTGCCAGTGATAACTCTGATAGCTGCCTTTGATACAACTTCAGATATTTGGCATGTAGCCTAATAGCAGATCTTGATTATTAATCACCATGAAAAAGACTTTTGCAATGAATTATTTGTATCATCCAATTACACATGTTCTTATCTCGGCCAAGGAGGTTATGTTTTCACCTCCATCTATTTGTTTGTTGGTTTGCGTGCATCTGGATCAGGGGGCAGATTTAGGAATTTCTTTTCACTTTATTGCAATGTGAGTTTGTTTTTCCATCATTTTGAACATTCTCCCACAAAGTAATTCATGGATCTTAGAGAAAAATATCAGGCACATTTGGCGCAGCTTGATTGAATTTAAGGAGACTGTGGGGCCTTGGCAGAGTTATGCACTCTGCTGAATTCCATTCTAGAATTCTGAATAAAATATGAAAAGATTTAACCAGTATTTTACACCTCTATGAAATGTGATGTTTTATATATCTACAGCTACACACATTTTAGACATATGTAGTCCCTAAAAGATGCATTTTGTTTTTTAATGTTTTGTTAAAATAGGTGCTTTATTTCTCTTAAAAAAAAAAAGAAGCAAGATAAAGGATCCTCATTGTCATTCAACCTGAACCTTATCTAATGGAATAAGCACAAGAATTGAAGGTTTCAAGCAGAAACATTCTCACTCAGTTTATACATGCAGATACCGTCGCTCAGTTTCACACTAAGAGCAGTTCTTCCTCTTACGTATCTCACACACACACACACACACACGCGCGAACCAAACATTACAACCAAAATGTTGTATCTGTCTGTTATTGGAACAACACAACCACAACGTGACTCATTACAACATTGATCAGTTATCGATCATAGCTTTTACAGACCAGCACCACAATCAACGAGTGAAAAACTGTGATTGAGTCATCGGTCATGATGATGATAAGAAACTCAAACCAAAGGAAGTGATAGAAGAGGGAGGTTTTCTGAGCATCGGGACAATACCAAGTGTTTATCAGTCTGGTTTAATAAGTTGAGTAGATTTATATTGCCTACTTGAATACACACATTATGAATCTCCATCCACTGCAGTGTATTACTTTATTTATCAATAACCATGTGAACTACCATCTTCCAGGTTGGACCTAGTTTGATGACATCATAAAGCACGGGGGATCATGGGAGCTGTTGTCTTCACCACCATTGGAGATTAAAATCTACAGCAATGAATAATCCTGATCCATTATGAAAGACTAATACAAAAAGTGGAGGTAAAACTAAGTAAAAGCAGTGTTATAGAGTTATATAGTTACAGCAGAGACGGGAAAAGCCACGAGTAAAGGGAATATGACGCGATTGAAAGGCGACCAAAATGAAATATCAAGTTTTTTTTTAAATAAAATTGGGGATTTCTGTGGATTTTAACATTTTCTGGCAACAAAACTTTAATGAATAATTGTTACATATTTTATCTTTAATCCTGATAAGAATGACTGACCAGGCTGTTAGTTTTCAGACTGGATCTCGCAGATATAAACAGAAGTAAAGATAATTCTTTTTGTACATTTTGTTCTTGTACCGAGATGGTGGAGGTCAAAAAGAGTCCACAAGCACCTAATGCACAGTCTCATATAGAAGCGCATATCTAGGCCTGAGTATATTCTATTATATATTAAATAAACCGATTCCTGTGTCACTGTCATTTTCAACACCGACTTTAAACATGTTTTACACTTGGCAACTTCAAAATCCAGTCAAAACATTGGGACTGTGTGCTTTTTTTCCTCCCCGAGATGGGCTGATCAAGAGATTCCACATGAAAGCTTCGATCCTTTATTGATTTCACCTTTCTAAACTGCGTCTCTCTTGAGGGTTCGATTCAGATTATGAGAATGACACGGGTTAAAAAAGGATTTGCAAATTGACACGTGGATTGCGCGAAAACGGATGGAACTCATTATTAAAATGTCATTCCTAATATTTTGTACACTCTGTGTTTATTAGTGAAGCCGAGGTCCTAATTTTAACTGTCTGCACGCATACATCATATGACAAGACACGCGCTCGCTTTTCCTTTTGGTGTAAGGTACCCAGTACAAAGTGGGGACATGTAACACATGTGCTTGCTTTGAAAAAGAAGTTGATAAGGGTTGATAATGATATAGAGAACTACAGTGGAATCTGTCACCATTTGTTCTTTGTATAGCACCTTCCAGTCTCGCAAATCAAAACTCCAAACCAGAGGCTCTCCATTTGTCTCCAAGCATTTTGATCATTCTGCTTTATCAGTTTCAAAGACAATATTGCACACAAAAAAAAAAATGTGTCACAGGAGCTCGGCAATTGTGACGCTTGGGAGAGAAGAGATAGAGCTCCGATGAAGGCGTTCATTGTTGTTAAACACCAAACGCGTCTGTTTGTGTTCTGATTCCGTGCTTTGCTGTTGCCTCATTCCGTCTGGTCCACTGCTTTAAGTAGGTGAATGCAATTTGTAAATGTTGACTTCTGTCAGGTAAGTTTCTGTGAGCGTTCACCAAGTGAAGACGGGAAAAAAAAATACTTTGAGTTGCAGCCGCGCAAATTCACACCACAAAACAACAATGTGTTATTGTAATAAAACCAACAATTTGTAAAGGCTCCCTTACGTACGAAAAGAGATACGATCTATTTTCCACGATGTAATCAACCGACCACATTCCCATGGATCCTTTATGTAGACATGGTTATAAAGCAATATATCCACTAGAGGGCAGCGACAAACATTGTGATGATTACCTTATCTGAATTGAATCTATATTGAATTTAATTCGTATAGATGCTTGTAGTTTCTTAGCAACTCGCAACGTCTCTAAAAACGTTCCGTCGTTGTTGAAATTACTTCCTCGTGTCCTATGAAGTGTTGGCTACACTGCCCCCACTAGATTTCCTGTGGTACTGGTCAGATTTGTCTGTTTTGTCCATATCTGTATAAGCTTTCAGAGGACGTGCACAGATCATAATTTGTTGTGACCACTACAACCCAACACCTCATCATTTCTCATCACGACCATCACTGAAATGGATACACAGCCATTGGTTGGGCCGATGTTCTACAATGTGCTCAAGTGTAATGTATTCATGACAGGTTGATGTGTGAGCTACGGAAAGGAGGAGAGGAAATCATGTTGAGGTGCTCAAGGGGAGAAAAATGCTGGTGTCAATCTTTTCTTTAATTGTCAGGAATCAAGAACCGTGCGAGTGCGTGTGCGTGCATGTGTGTGTGTGAGTGCATCTCTTCCTACACACTCCACCACACGTCTGCTGTGCGCTGTATGTTTATGAGCGCGGCGTAATGATAGATTCACAAGCTGCTCCCGTTGGAGCGCAGCGACTCTGACCTTTGACCTTGAAATCTCCAGTCAGGTTTAATGATCCAATCCTCTCACACCCTGGAATATGTTACCGTGGAAACATAGCCCCCCCCTTACTCATAATGCAGGAGAGTTCTCCATCCGTGTCTAATTCAGTCTCAAGCCAAGTCGGTGACCTCTGAGGAGATGTTTGCAGTCTGATCAGTATATCCACGGACGTTCTGTTTGTCTCCCCGAGGCTGGTGTTAGCATTTCTTCAGGTTAAATAACGCAGTTAATATAATTGACTGTGGCCCTCTGCAGAGATATCCCATGTAAAACATTTGCATTAGTTGATTAAAAGAATGAACCTCCGAACAAGCACAAAATATTTATTCATCATTATTTCCAATACATTATATTTAAAGCTTTATATCATTAGGGGATTTCCATTGAGTGAGGATGTGGGCATTTTGATTGGGTTACACTTTATTGCTCGAAAATATACTTTGTTGCCCATAGTGATGTTTTACATTCACTGTAATTTGATTCATATGTTTGAGAACATGGCCAATTTTTATCATAACCATTAATGCTAATGTCGAACGGCACATGGTTGCGTGACTTTAAATGTGCAAATTACACATTCATGTTACAGTCTGCATTGAAGGAGAAGCAATAAACGTCACGGCAAGCTAAATGTTAGCGAGATAAAGTTAACAGTGTATGGATTCTGCATGTCCAGCAATAGAGAAGGACGGAAGGAATGGTCCCTTTTAATCAATGTGAGTAATATTTGTGTCTGTGAGCTGGGGACCAGCCACATTATCATGTCAAGTTACAAATTAAAATGCCTGGCCGCTAACAGACTGGGGATATAAATGGGCCATCATGGCCATCTAAGTGTTTTAATGACATTTTTCGCCTGCCAGACAATTAATTCTATTAATCTGCATAACCTTTCCCAAAGCTCAGAAAACAATGGCATTTTTATGGCTCAAAATGAATGGAGTCCCACTGAAAAGTATGCTTAGGCAATCATTACATTATTTAACAAATGTATTTAATTGGATTCTGATGCCTGGGTGTCTGTTTCTGGAGCGCCAAGGCCAGTGATTCCAGCTCAGGCTAATTCAATAGGCTAAATGGAATCACTAGAAACACTCTGCAATCATCACTGCATTAGTTCCCATCATGTAAACATTGCTCTGAGCTCTTGCCATTTATCTCCCGGTCTCTCTGTCTCTGTTTCCCCTTTATTTCCACCACTTCTCAAGACATTCTTTCATCCTCCGTTTAATGAAAGCTGAGGTTGAGTTCCGTTTTGGACTCAAGTGAATTCACAAAAAGCAATTTACCAAAAAGCTAGCACTTCTAGACGCATGAACTGCTTAGCTCCTCACTTTTCATAAATTAGGGGTGGAAGGCTTCCATCAGACTGGGTCTCGGAGGGATTGGGAAGGTGCTAAGCATGTCTGCCTTTAACGGAGGTGAAAAACAGACTAATTCATTAAGCATTGATCACCCCAAATGACAGCAAAGTGCTTCGGCATTTAGCGGGCAAATAACTGACAAATTGGCACACAATTTTTGTACATTTCCAACTCTTTAATGGGTAAAGTATGGAGCAAAAAAGCAATAAAAATGTGAGCAGACAACCCGATGAACCCACACCCAGCCCATTATGTTCCCCACTCCTTGTGTCTAAATGCCCTTAATGTCTTAAACTGTGGGCAAGGGCTGCCCTAATGATGCATTTTGGTGAGTGTTTCTTACTTTTTGATCAAAATTACATGTTTTATTTGATTCTTTTAAATGCAGTTTGTAATAGGAGCCCCATTATGCAGTGGGCGAATGGACCCATTTTGAGGGGTTAGGCTTAAAGCACCTGAGTATGTATTTGAGTAAATGTGCTTAATCTTGGATGGCCTAATATCATTTCTATCAACACTCCAGCCTGTTCCGGCCTGTGAGATGAATACTGATATGACCTCATTATTGTATTATCACTGCTCGGACTGCAGGGCCAGAAACAGACACTCGCACATACACACTTGTACACACTTGTACACACAGTCTAACACGGACAAATGCAGCACGCAAAAACATATCAAGTGTTTCAGACTTGGCAGCGCCTACATGCTGGACACAGGAACGGTCACAGGCGGATATATCTACTGGCTCTGTGTTTTTAACAGATTCCGCCTGTGGCACAGCTTCCGCTCAAGGACAATTAAAAGGGTTAGGACGTGTCATTCAACACTGGAATGCTAGCAGACCCCACCAAACGTGTGTGTGTGTGTGTGTGTGTGTGTGTGTGTGTGTGTGTGTGTGTGTGTGTGTGTGTGTGTGTGTGTGTGTGTGTGTGTGTGTGTGTGTGTGAGCGAGCCTGTGGCAGCGCGAGATGAGCAGCGAGCTGACCTGAGCCCCAGCCAGACTTTATTAATCAAGGCAGGAAACGAGTACAACCTCTGGAGCTTGGCCTAAAGACTTTGCTCGTTGTCTTCCTGTTATGTCTGCGTCTCCGTCTCAACTGATTCTGGCAATGCCCACACCTGCCTGTCTCTGCCTGTCTCGCATTGCTCCGCTGATACATTTTGTCGGAGAGGATCAGATAGCGGTGCAGGGGTTTCAAAACAATACCCTCTTTAAGCAGGGACTAATGATTTACAGCATTGTACCTGCGGAGACCCATGTGTCTCAGTGATTCATCTGTTTCATCGTCTCATTACAGGCCACAGACGGATTGATGCCTGGTACTGCTTCGCCTAAAACCTTGTTGTCTGTGGTGTTCTTGCCTAAACTGTGCTCATTTGCAGTATTTTGTGGTTGGTTGTGATTAAGTGTTTGTGGCTTCCTGTGGCTATTTTACTATTCTGTGCTTATTGGGCTTTCTTTGTGGTATTTTTTTACGATCGGTGGTGGTTGTTTGTGTTCTGCTGGCTTCACGTGGTCTCCATGTTTTTCCATAAACCCTTGCTTCCTGTAACAATTAACTACTCTAACAACTGCCTTCATTCCGGCATCGACCTGTGTCTGTTTGTAGTTATTTACTAAAAGGAGGTCATCGACGCTGATCGTTCTCCTTTTAGCACAAAGATTCCGACTAGAATCCACTAGAGACCCATTTTCAAACCACGATCGTAGGTATGTCTTGAAATTAATGTAGCCATGATTTATTAATTATCACTCACAAAACCTCTGAGCTAAAGTTTTAGTCCTGCTGCTTAGTGCTAGATCCTCATCCACTCCTTTATTCACAAAGAATCCCCCATCGAAAGCCCGAGTGAAGCAGATGGAGTCAAGAGAAAAATAGCCTTGAAAAGTTGCTTTGTTTGAAACTCTGAGAAATCTAACGGCAGTTATAAGTGACTATTACTGAATATTGCTGACATGATTTGAGGAGCGCGCTGTCGGAAGAATATGCAGAAGCAGATGTAGCAGGAAAGTGCATTTCACTCTGTGTCTCCGGATTCTTACATCAAATGACGCAAATAAGGCAGAGAGGAATGATTAATGTGATTGCGTGAGTGATTGCAGGGTTGATTGATGGCTGGCCTCCTTTAATAAAAAGTTGGTGACAAATAATGTATTTTCTTTTCGTCACAGGGAAAAAGGAGCGCGGGTACGGCAGAGTTGGGAGGAAAGTGCTCAGACAAGTTGGTGCAATATTGACTCTGCCATCTGTGATGTGTGTGACTTCAAAGCTACAATTACTTTGAGCAGTTTTAAGACTGATACCTGCTCATGTTAAGAGGCAGCCTCTCACCTCCGGAGAGCTGCCTGCCAGAAGAGAAATAATTCATTTTTAAGAAACTGAGGCTCGGGCAAATCCTGCCGCACAGCTCTCTTCACATCCATCTTCAAAGAGAACCAAGTTCCTGTATGAAACAATGGAATATTTGGCTTCTTATTCATGTCATGAAGCTTTTTTTTCCCTTTCCTGCGCAGGGTCCTTTAATTCCTCCATTGTTATTGACGGGCCCTACTGGGCTGCCCTAAGAGGCTTTTTGGACCCCACTGGACACTCTTAAACATAGACCAATCAGAATGCACAATAACAAGTTGAACATTCATTCCGGAGCTGCAGGGATTTCAGCATCGGGACGATCTCCATCTTTAGAGAGACAATAAAAAGTCCCAAAGACATCCTGGGTGTTTCCACGAGAGGCCATTTTGTTCGCCGCAGCTGTTTCCTCGTGTCTCTTAAATGACAGCTTTGCTGCAGCCATTAACATGCATGCCACTGAAACAAGTATTATAGTTTAATTCCTACCATGAAAAGCTTCCAGAGGCATAAAAACGGAGCCACGATATGGAGCGGGGTGAAAAGACAGACAAGCTCCAGAGGCCTCATTGCTTGTGTGTTGCGTTGACTTAATGGCAAATGGATGTCATTGGAATTTCGAGCGAGGCAGCAAGATCTTATCGCGCAGATAAATGAATAAATATTTTACACTTCAGCTGGATTTTTTTCTTTCTCTCGCTGCTACAAGGCGGCTCGGGTTGAGGGGGGGAGTCAAGTAAATTAAGAAAAAAGAAAAGAGAATGAGGGAGAATAGAAGAGAAATAAGAGCTTGGGATGTCAACTCTCCTAATGTTATTCAGAGGCAGTGAGTCATGTAAGAGAAAAGGATCTTTTCTTGTACCAGTCAAGGACATTATCTGCTCCTGCTAGCAGTTATTAGCATTAGCATTTATATATTCAATGCAATTTTGAGGTCTGGTGATACTCTGAGGGGTCAGGAGAGGAAAACGAAATGAGGGAGAAAGGATAAAAAAGGTCTTTTCTCTGTGCACAATTGGCACTAACCAGGACAGAATAAGCAATGAGGTAAGACACAAGGACATTTCATGCTGGAATTCAATCTGTGATCAGAGCTCAAATTCTCTCCATCAACAGGAGGAACGAAGCAGAGAAATACTATGAACAATTTCAGCCCGAGCAAGGAGTGAATGTAGAAGAATCTGAATAAAAGCACATAAATCTTAGACCACCACACAGTATCGCTTCATATTTATTTCGTAAAATCTATTACTATTGTACGTTTTTGAGAATTAAATCCAGATCCACACTTTAGAGACATGTGATACCATTTGTGGGTTGAGATTGTATTTGAAGCAAATGGGTGGAATAATTGTGCGGAATAAGGGTGTTAAATTGTGTTTTCCATGAAAGACGAGTGGGGGAGGTGATCCAATTGATGGACAACCACACACACACACACACACACACACACACACACACACACACACACAAAACACACAAACTGGCTGCACGGAGTCAGCTAATGGTTTATCCCCCCCCCATCAACACAGGGTCAAAGATCATGAGCTGGAGCACTCAGACGGGTTTGACGCAGTGAAACGCATCATCTGTTCAATTTAAAGACAATAAAAGTCAATCAAAATGGTTTATACCTTCATGATAATTTAGAAATTTGGGCCGTTATGACTCAGAGCGACTGTAAGACTCTTCTTTTGAGAGGCAGCATCACCGTCGCTCCTCGTTTTTTTGAAGTGTACACCTTGATTTTAGAAGTCATGAATAAATGGTTAACCCGACGGAGCTACATTCCAGTTAGTGATTATACTGAAAAAAGCAATAAGAAAGATTCAGTTCTACAACACTCTAGCGTCATCCCTCTGAATAATGCTTTAAAAACACACTTGCAACCATTTTCGCATTGTTATACAGAGCCAGCGCTATTATTTCCCTCTAAAGAACCGATGGTAAATTGTTGTTGCACATGCAATTTCAAATGTACAAGCACCATTATACTCTTCATGTTTCTTTGACTTGAAAGACGGCAGCCCCCCCCTCCCACCTCAGTGAGAGCTCCGCATCGCATCCACCTACATCACTGTGAAGGCGGATGGGATGTAATGCCCATCATTTCCACTGGCGACGTGCATTAAAGAAGCTCCGAAAAACAATATGGGCTTTTTCTGTAGTGACAAAAAAAATGAACGAATGGGACTAAAACTGCCTCGGTTCTTCATTTTAATGTCGAGCGGAAAAGGGAATAGAAACGATGCATGAATCTTTTATCAACATTCATATTTCAATACGCCACCTATGTGAAGTATCGTCATTCCATAAGCCCGTCCGTTAGCCGGGTCGTCCACAAAAAATATATACTTAATCTCAGAATATGATGAGGCCCCTTTATTCTCATCATCTTTGTGTTTGTTCTATGAGTAATTTGGGAGACCCTAAGTGATCATGGGGGGGGGGGTTTCAACACATACACCCACATCCCACCTTGTCCTCGACAGTCATTGTGCAGTTGTATTAAGTGGTAGGGGGCAAAAGAGGAGGGGACGGGGCACAGCGAGGGGGGCACATTCTCTTCCGAGGCTGACTTTGAGATTGTTATTATCATTTTCAAAGCATCAAAGCTTTCTCTCGCGCCTTCTCTCACTCTCTCTCTCCATCCAAGCTTAAAGAGATGAAAGTTTGCCTTTGTTCCATCCCCTGCTACATTACCTCTATGCATTAGGCCTCCTCTTTATCCGTGAAATTACCTTTTAGCTTTCTCATTCAGCGCAGGCAGTCTGCATGCGACGAGATGGCTCGCACTTTTTCACCACATCATAACTCCCCCCCCTCCCTCCCGCACACCTCTCCCTCTCCCTCTCCCTCTCTCTCTCTCTTCCGAAAAAGATTGTTGCATTTGCAGTTTGATTTTGTCTACACCTCTCTCTCCCTCCCTTTCCGTTTCACTGTATTCCTCTCTCTCTCCCTCTCTCGCTACTTGATATGAGGTCCATCTGTCCCTTCATTATATGGTTAATGTTGTTCTTTGATCGTTCTATCTCCAAAGCAAACACGGGGGTCCGTGTTGTTCCCCCCATCGCGCAGATGGCCTCGGAGATGATGGCCGGAGATGCCTCTGTTCTCGTTGGCGTTCAGAGAGCCACTCTGTCCGTCCTCTTTGAAGCTGACAGGAAGCACTTGAAGAGAGGAGAAGTAGCTTGATCGTCATGTAAAAACACCTCCTGAATGTTTCTTTACCTCTTTGATTGAGCCGATCTTTGGATTGCTTTATGTCTATCCATCTATCCATCTATCCATCCACCTTACATATACATACCTAATCAACCTACCTACCTTTCTTTCCATCCATCCATCCATCCATCCATCCATCTATCCATTCATCTAGCTTTACCTACCCAACTGTCCATCAATCCATCTATCTCTCAATCTATCGATTTATCCATCCATCCAACCATCCATCTAAAATCTACCTACGTACCTGTCCATCCATCCACCCACTCCTCAATGCGTATTTCCGACGGTCCGTCCATCCATCCTCCCCCCCCCTCCCTCCCTACTCCTGCCGTTTTTTTCGGCGACAGCCTCTAAACTGGAACGCTGGCAGCAGGTGAAATGACTTTTCATGGCCGTCGTATTTTACAAGCCCCCAGTAAAATATTCTGAAACTCTGAAGCATTACAAGCAATGACTGGGAAATAGTGTAAGGGTCACCGCCTCTACAACCAGTGCCAAGTCGATAGATTTAATAAATGTCCCCCTGTCTATAAAATGCTCATATAGGAGCGGCCGGTCGGGCCTGCGTGTTTGCTTTGCAAAGCAATACAAGTCCTTTCCACACTCATAAACTCGTCTCCAGAGAAGCACGTACGAGGCATTGTTTGGCCGCAAGACAGAATTAATATACAAATGAGCAAAAGTGTATATGTGTAAGGACGGGAGATACACGTAGGCAGCAGGGATACACACACACACACACATTTTCTACACAGCTGGAATGACTCTTCGCAGACTAATGTAATTAATAGCTTTTTATCCATGTAGAATTTGAAATGAAGATGTAAATTGTTCGTTTAACATAGCCATAGGACATTGAGTCTTCTGCTGTCAGAGTCAATTACAGACTCAGCCTAGTCCCAGACTTTATGAAAACCTAATCAAGATGTGCAGTGTGTGCGTGCGTGTGTGTGTGCAGGTGCGTGTGTGCGCGCGTGCGGTGTGTCTGGACACAAGATGAGACATGGAGTGCAAGCTACGCAACTGTGTGTGTGTGTGTGTGTGTGTGTGTGTGCAGCTTCTGTCTTAGTGCAAGTGGAATGCTTTACACTGATTCTGGACAGTTAGGCTGATATAAAAATATCTACAGACCAAATCTTATCAACAGAGAAAGGAGCTTGTACCATTTTTTTTTTTGCTACTGTGGCAGAGGACGGTTGTACAGTAATCTTTCACAACGTTTTCACTTTTACTGCCACTTGAGCTGTTTTCCAGTCACGCTGCTTTAGTCTGGGTAGTAAAATGTAACTAAAGAGGCAGAATTTGTACAAATGTGAATTCCAGCTTATTGCTATATTTATGTGATCCCCTGATATGAGGTGTGAGTTAGATGCATAAACATGATCTCCAGTGCAGAAGAAGAGACAAAAGAACAAAGAAATGAAGTCCAAATGAAAATTATGCTTAATTTGATTGAAAAAGCTAATTCCAAAAGAAATATTTAAAGCAACCCTGTGTAACTGTGAACGACGCCCCCTGCAGGTGATTAACTGTGTTGGGCTTCATGTCTGAGCGATTACGTGGTTTTTATATAGATAAACAAAGCTTATATATGTCTTCACCCCTTGTACGTTGGTTGGTTGGTTGGTTTGATTGGCACCAGGATTTGGCATAAACCACCAAACGCAATTCCACGGAGATTTGGTGCAAAAATGGGACACGAGCCAAGAAAGAACCCCTTCAATTTTGTCATGGATCTGGGCAAAGGGGATCCAGGATTTTTTCACTTTCACACTGTGAGATTGGGCCTTATTTGAAATTTTTGTGAAATTCTCAAGACATAATTGATGAAATTTGATGAAGACATATCTAGGAGACTGATATCTATAGGTTTGTGCAATTTGGTGTGGGTGCATTGAATTTAAGTGGACTGTTGGGCCTTGGTGGAGGAATACGCTGCACTGTTTGATATGTATATACAGTGCTGCACGTAACATGTATGGAACTTTAAAATGTTTCCTATTTTTACGTGGTTAATAGTCCGTGAATAACGACAACAATTGCGTTGTCATCACCTTGTGCAAACTATCAGTAGTTTTCACAAATGGCTAGACAGCTTTATTGTTTTCATCAGTCTTTTTAGCTTCCATAATACAAACCAAAACTATTGGCAAAACATTTTATCGGAGACACTTTTTGATTGTCGACGGGGACTCGTTTTTTTTTTCCACCCACTTCTCTACTTACCAGTGCAACTGTTTATTACTCCGAAAAAGTCGAAAACAGTCGTGAAAAATCTTGTCAAACTTTCTAATGCAACTTGTCGTGCCAATGTACAGCTGACACAAATTCTGTTGACAGAACTCAAATACCTAAATGAGCTCAGCGGAGTAAGCCATGCGGGCGGAGGCTTGCTTGTGTGGAAAGTCATTTATAAACGCCAAGGGTAGCCATTCATGCTCAATGATTTAGGACTTTCAAAACACATTTCTAGCTCATTTGAATAATAATGGTCATAAAAAACATTGCCTGAGGCGCAGCGAGCATACATCAACCGACAACAAATGCTTTCTGAAGTTGTCGAAAGGCCCACAAACATGAAAACAATTAGGACACACAACTTAATTTGCGAAGGGTATGTTTCTCTGTTACGCCATGCTCATTTTAATGAGTTTGAAGGCAGTAGTATCCTGTAGTGCGGGTTTAAACAGACCTCTCTTAAAACTCACTATGTGTGTGTGTGTGTGTAGCCTTACACACACACACACACACACACAAAAAACACATTTTGCCTTCCCCGGTCCCTTATGCGTGACTTGATCACACCAGGTAGCTTATGATAAGATGTTCAACTACCCACATGCATGGACTCACACAAAGACGGATCAAACAAACCTATCCACTTCAAACAGATGACCTCATGATTGCCGCACATCAAAACTAGCGCGCAATTAAGGCTGAGTAGTGCTCATCAGCCCGGCCGCGCTTTGTCCAGAGACTTTTCATTGTCCAGCACACTTAGCAGAAAACATCGGTGCGGAGAATCAAAAGACGAGTGCAATTACACGCCAGTGTGCAGTCCTCACAAAACAAGGTAAATTAAAAAACAAATCAACCTTTGACTTCTGAAGAAAAAGAAATATTAATTTTCTCTAACGTTGTTGCCATGGAGTTGGATTGACCCCAAAGATATAATGCATGAGAAACAGAACACACAGTAATATAGTTATATGATTAAATGTGACCAAATACTGAAATAGCCTTATGGTTGCACTCTTACATTTGGATATAATTCATTAAAGATAATTAATTAAATCAGTTTAGAATACCAATTAAGAACCTAATGTTTATATTATCGTTAAAAAGTATTTTATATTGCAGGTTTATAATCAAGTAAATCACCAATACGAGATGGATTTGGTTGATGAGTTTAACTTTAAACCAGTTTAACTTGTATTAAAAGGTCATTTTAAGTTGATTTCTAAAGCAATGGGTATTTGTAAGGCTGCTCATGTTCTTTCTTTGTGGTAAACCACTCCCATTAGGTCCTGCAAGTTATTAAAGTAAATTAAAAGATGGCTTAAATGTATTTGTCAGCTGAGAAGAGATTTTTCTTTTCTTATTATCAAGAGAGAAGTATTTATGAAATTAAGAAAACTGACAGCTTAAACATGGAATATATTATTTTCTGTAGCACAGAAGTGGTGTCATTGTCAGCCAGACCACCCAGACAATCCTGTTTCAGGATTTCTGAAAAGCACTGAATGGAGAACGATCCTAAACTTGTAAAATATGCAGAAAACTTCCAATGTGCAATGCTTAATTCATTATAACAACATGCCAAATGTGTGCATGTTCATTTCTGCTACCTGAAGTAAGTAATGTAATATAATGAGTGCAGACGGCGAAACAAGACAACATGGCATAATTATGACGATGATCTAGTTTCTGCAAGAAAACATGGCATCTTGTTTGCCAGGTGGATGCTGCACGTTCCCGCAAAGGTTTGAGCTTGAATCACGGAAAATGACTCTTTCTCCTGTTCCTCAGCTTGTTGTACACATGTGGCCTCAATGACTGTCTTTTATTGTCTGTGTAAAAAAATGCGAATCACACGTCGTCTTCCTCCGCTGGAGACCGTGTGCACGCACGCCACACGCCACACGCATGCACACATGAAACGACACACACTCGCTGCACACAGAGGACCGGGCCCACCGCAGCCTAGGTGGAAGTGACACAAACAAACACGCACAGCTCACTGACTAAAGACGCTCCCAGCAAACAATGCAAAGTGGAAAAGGTATTAATATTTAAATAGATCATTTGCAAGATTGGTATAATTAGCGGTTCATATTCATGTATTCACTTTGGGGATATCACATTGAGACATGTCTACTTATTCAAATAAGATGCAACATGTCACCGGATGCATATATGCAAATGCACATATGCCGCTAATTACACATTGCCTGTCACAAAGAGAGGGAGGCTTTCAGCAAAAATGTTCAGAGCTTTCTATGAACTGTTCATCCAGGCTGCTAAGGCTGCTCAGGTCTAATTAAAACATGCATGTCCCCGAGGCCTTATCAAAGCACTGTAGAAATATGTACATCTCAAATAGAGGAGAATTAGCTAAATAAAGGACCTCCCTGGTGCTTTTGTCCTGCTCGGATTCCAGGCTCGGCGCTAACAAACTTTAGTTCTGATTGATACTGATAGTCCACCGCGGGGATTTGAGACTATTTTGACCTGAGGCGGGGGACTTTTATTTTGACATCTCCTCCCCTGGCACAATCCGAGATTTGATACCGCTCTTGACACCAGCCGCACTGAAGGCTGCCGTGATGGAGACTGAGTTGTTTTAATGAGGTGGAAATGAGAGGTAAACCTTCTCGGAAGTGTTTTCTAATTAACCAAATGATTTGGCCCACAGGGTTGGCTACTGACAAATTATACATTGTGTACCGTGCAAGATTGATGATTATATTTATTTTAAGGCATCAAGAGGAATCTGGGGGAAAAAGAATATTGGACTCTTTACAAGTGCTGCACAAACTTTTGACTGATTCTCACTAAGAAAATAATCTCAGCTGGGGTTTGATTTGTTGCGGAGACAATCTGGGATTCATTAATTAATTCATTCTGAATGAAAAGAGCTGCTATGGGATCATTCCAACACAGAGCAAAGTGGAAGTGTTGTGAAGAGCTGCTTGAAACAGAATGTCACGTATGTGCAAAATAACACGGTTGACGTGTTCCGCCCGCTCTCCCTGTTTCCCTGCTGTTTGACCAACAAACCATCAAAGTGTTCAAAACATATTTTACCAGATTTAGTTGTTGTTTTTTACAAGTCCTATTACAGTTCAGAGCGTTTTAGAGCAAAGATTAAAAAGAAAAAATCAAAATCAGTCAATTCTCTAAAAATGGACAACAACAAATGCATCTGCCAACAATGATTGCGGAGAAGGACATTGGCGTCTCACTGTCTTGCTCTCGGAGCTCAACGTGCATTTATGTTAACGTGCATTTGCATCTGCACGTGGAAACTCAATGGCTCCCGAGCGCAGAGCTGTCCAGGGGCCTGTCTGCGTGGGGAGAATGTATGCAGCTCAAATCAAAGTGATGTTGCACACAGTAATCTTTCTCTATTAAGGATGTCACTTTTTGCAATCTTTTCGCAATTGCAGCCTAATATCCTTTACCACTCCACTGCTGGGATGGTGAGCCTCACACACACACACACACACACACACACACACACACACACACACACACACACACTCACTGACTCATCACACACATCCACGGTGTGTAGGTATCCCGCTGAAGGAGTCAGTCATGTGTATCTTTCAGATAGAGGTTGAGAAACCCCTTGATTAGGACAGGAAGTCATGTGTGTAAAATTCACACTTTTCTTCTTCTTTTTTTACCACCATCTCTCTATATGAAGTGAAGGCAGCCTTGTGTGTGTGCGTTTGTGTCTTTGTGTGTGTGTCTGTGTGTAGCGCACACGTCTGTAGAGATCATAATTAACTGACGTAAAGGTAAACAGTAATATAAAATTAATTACACGCTTACAGTGAATTCCTTTGTACCTTTTAAAGTGAGCTCAGTTCTAATTTCGGGGTAAAATAATTAGATCCGGAGCTGTTTTGGAAATGAAACGCCTTGCCTCAGCTATGAAAGGCAAATTATTTACACTTGGTTTGTTTCTGATGATAAAAATTCAAAATGGAGACCCGACAGTCTTGCGAATAAACGTGCCTATTGTCTAATTCCACTGATCTTCCTCAGGTGCATTTAGATCTTTTTTCATTTTCTCTTCTTGATTAAACTTCATTTTCTCGGAAATTCTCGAATTAACATTAATGGCTGCACACGATTCCCTCTGCATGCTAATGTTGACCAGCATCCAACTCCACTCCAGCAAGCCAGAGGTAAACTCTTTTTATGTATTCAAACATTTTAGGAATCATATTGGTGTATAATGGTGTTTGGTAATTGTTTCTGCTTTGGTTTACTGGTTAAAACTTGTTTCATACACGCTGGTAACTTCCTTAATGAATTTCACCTTCATACTATGCTTGCACTTGTTGCATTAAGTAGTTGGAGGATGGACGAAACATGGACTTCCGGTTTAGAAGCAGTTAGTGACACCTATTACCCAGGACACAAAATGTCTTGTATGCACAGTATGATATCATGGAGTTCTGACGCAAATGCAAAATGGAGAAATCTTCTTAACATGAATATGGGAAAAGAAAGAACAGAAACTTCTTCCTTGATTCTCAGGACCTAAAAGATAAGTTTATATATAAGATGGATGATATGAAAGCTCCCTAAAAGTGAAGCTAAAGCATCTTGATGGCCCCCTGCTGGCTGGTTCTAGTATAGCTCATGAACCTTGCCCTCTCTATGTTCGTAGATGGTTTCTGTCATTTCAGGTAGTTTCAATCACATGTTGTTTGATCAAGTGTCATGTTTCCGGTTGAGTTTGGTTTTAATCAGCAGTTTGATGCTGGTGAAATATCATCACCGACAGCCGAGACTGACTCGTGATTGGACCTCGGTCCTGCAGCAGCTCAGATCTCATCACAAGATGGCAGCGGAAATATCCTGGATAGTTTGGCTTCATTTCTGGACAGTAGGAGGAAGTAGAGGTGCGTCGTCCATCTTCATTTACAAGGTGTGTCTCAGCTCAGGAGCAGTATTGTGTGTCGCTTATGGAGAAAGCCGACTGAACCAAAATGAAAGGATCTGGTCTACTCTCTTGTACCTGTAGAGGAAACACTGTTGTGTAGGTAGGCAACGTGTTTTTGTTTTGTAGTGCACAGGAATGCTAACATTACCATTGGTCCAGTGCAAAGGAGGGTGGATTTTCTGTTTTGGATGCTAACAGTAGCATTTAGCTCAAAGCACCACTT